>NC_092054.1:106317645-106364019 GCF_003086295.3 Arachis hypogaea | reverse complement strand
TTTTGAGCCCCACTATGGGCGTGGCACGCCAAGAAGTGGGCGTGGCACGCCGGGGCATATGCCAGCCTGACCTCCTCTTATTCAAATGAAAATATCTTGAGCTACAAAAGTCCAAATGCGATGATTCAGTACCATTAGAAATTAGCCATCCGGGGCTTTCCAACCATATATAACACTTTATAATGGACACTGGAATTGAGGAAGATATTGACCCCGAAATCACAGGGAGAAAAACACGTCACTGTAGGAGTTTCCAGCCTAACCTCTTCATCTTCAAGGGAACATAACTTGAGTTGTAGAGGTCTAAATGATAAGATATTTGGTGGCGTTGGAAATCTGACATCAAGAGCTTTCCAACGATATATAAACACTCTAGGGTGGACGTTAGACCTGGAGGTGAAAAATGCAATTATTTCAGCATTGCAAAATCTGGGCGTGCCACTTGACATCGAAGGCGTGGCACGCCAGCTTTATTTTCATAATGGGCGTGCCATTTGGGGTTCTGAGCATGGCACGCCAGTTCTAATGCCAGAGAGAATCATTGAAGGTGTGGAACACCAAAGAGTGGGCACGGCATGCCAGTTTCATAATATATGAGCGTGGCACGCCAGAGAGTGGGTGTGGCACGCCGGGCTATCCTGACAGACTGACCTATTCACCTTCAAATGGGAAAACTTGAGCTATAGAGGTCCAAATGAGTTGATTCCAAAGGCATTAGAAAGATAACATCCAGGAATTTCAACAATATATAATTCTTCATATTGGACATTCAATTTGAGGCCCAAAAAACTCCATCAATTCAGCGTTGCAAAGTGTGTCATACTCAAAAGGGCAAAATCAAGTGGGAGTGGCACTTGAAACCACACGCCAACTTCTTCCTGCAGCCCCCAACCTTCAATCAAGCCCATTCCAACTCTCATTCAGCTACAATTGTCAACCACAAGAAGCATCTAGAATAGTTTATTGTCATTTCATTGTAATTTGGCTTTTTAATTTCATTTAAATTTGTAATTAGGAAAGCCTATATAAAGGCCTTAGTTTCATAGAATGAGTGATGGATGGATTGGGGGAAGTCTTCGGACCCTCTCTATTCACCATTAGTTTCTTCTGTTTTGTTTCTTACTTTGTAAATAATTTAGTTATGAATTACTAACTCTTTCCATTGGGAAAGAGAGCTCTATTGTTTTTCAATGGAATTGATTATTTTTATTCTTCTTCTTCTTCTATTCATCTCTATTTGATTTACTAGAAAGGATTTCGTCCTTCATTCTAGCATTCAATCATCTTGGAAAAGAGATTGAATGTATTTGGATTTATGGGAACCTTGGAAGAGGAAACTGATGCACGAAAAACTTGTCTCATAACAAATTTCCTTCGGCAAGTGTACCGAATTTGTCGTCAAGTAAAAACTCACAATAGAGTGAGGTCGAATCCCACAGGGATTGATTGATCAAGCAACTTTAATTAGAGGAATGTTCTAGTTGAGCAAATCAGAATTTGAGTTGAGAATTGCAGAAAATTAAATGGCGGGAAAGTAAATAACAGAAAAGTAAATGCTAGAAATAAAGAGCTGAATGTAGATGATGGAAAGTAAATTGCAGAATCTTAAATGGGAATGGGGTAATTGCTCATAAAAGTAAATGACAAAAATTAAAGAGAATGGGTAAGATCAGAAATGGGGAGTTCATTGGGCTCAGGAGATGTTGCATTCTCCAGATCAATTTCATTTTCATCTCTTCCTCAATCAATGCACTCATTGATCTCCTTGGCAATCTTAAGTGATCGAATTACAATTCCTTGTAATTCAATCTCTCAAATCTTGATCAATAGCCAATTCCCTTGGTCAATTGCTCATGAGAAGAGATGAAGTATGGTCACTGATTATACCACATGCATTTCCCCAAATTAAGTGTTGAGAGGATTATAGTCAATATCCATCCAAACCCAATTTGGTCCAACATGAGAAAGCATTTCTAGCATGATCTCTTCATTCTTCTTTCAAGGTTCAGAAGAGATCCAAGTTTGAATAGTTCTTTCCCAAGATAACTACCCAATTGGATGAGATCGAAATATTTCAAGTAAAATCAAGAAAAAAGATAGAAGAAGAATAATGAAAACTAGTATTGATCCATCAAATTACAACAGAGCTTCCTAACCCAATGAAAGGGGTTAGTTGTTCATAGCTCTGGAAAATGAAACAAAGATGGAGATACATGATGAAACTAGAAGTGCAGAGAAAGTAAAATACAGAGAGTAATTCTATGCCCAGAGGCTCCTATAATTTCCAATCCCTTTTAATTCAAAGCTACTCCTATATATACTACTCTTCTGAACTTCTAGTTGGCTCTTCAAGTCTTGGGTATGGGCCTTTGGATCTTGAGTTTGAAGCAGTTATCTTCTTCGTTGGGCTTAGTTTTACTTGCAGAGAGAAAGTGTGAAGTGGGCAGAGACTTTAGCTCAGGACGTTAGTGTGTTAACGTTTAAGTAGAAATGTGGGTTCGAGAACGTTAGTGACAATCACCTTTTTCACTAACGTTCCTCACCAAAGTAAGAGCCACGTTAACTCCAACGTTAGTGGCACAAACGTTGCTACTAACGTTGCCTCTTTTTCCTTTGCACACGTTATTGGGACTAACCTTTCCCAATAACATTGAGAAGTCTCCCCCTTTCCTACGTTAGAGTCCACGTTAACTTAGTTAACGTGGCTCTTTTAACGTAGGCTTGCCAACCTTCGAGAATGTTAGTGACACTTACCTTTGTCACTAACGTTCCAATGTGCCCCTATTTCTCACGTTAGAGTCCACGTTAACTAGGTTAACGTGGCTTCTAACGTGGCCATGCTAGCCATCTCCAACATTAGTGACAAAGTTGAGTGTTACTAACGTTGGCTCATCATTCCCTTATCCACGTTAGCTAACGTGGGAGTTAACGTGGCTCATAGTGGCCTGTGTGGGTTCATTCCAACGTTAGTGACAATATTAGGTGTCACTAACGTTGGCGATCACATTCTTGCTTCACGTTAACTTCCACGTTAACTAAGTTAACGTGGGAGTTAACGTGGCTTATGGAGGCTTGGCCAACACTAGTGACAAAGGTGAATGTCACTAACGTTGGCTTCTCTCTTGCTTCTTAACGTTAGAGCCCACGTTAACTAAGTTAACGTTGCTCTTAATGTGGCCACTTATGAGCTTGGTCCAACGTTAGTGACAAAGGTAAGTGTCACTAACGTTGGCTCCATTTCCTTTCCTCCACGTTAGAGTTCACGTTAACTTAGTTAACGTGACTCTTAACGTGGGCAATGATGGCTTCGAGAGAGTTATTGGCGATTACTTTTCTCATTAACTTTGCAATTTACTCCCATTCCACGTTAGGAGTTATGTTAATTAGATTAACGTGGCTGCTAATGTGGTTCTTCCTTGCTTGTTTTGTCCTGAAATCAAGCAATAGAGTGAATCAAAGTTCTAGTCCAAGTCATGGGAAGTACAACATCCAATTTGTTATTAAATTCATGCAAAATTCTCATGAAATCATGTAAAGTGCACAATGTATTCTTGAATCAAGATTTAAGTGAATATCTACCCAAAACTAGCTTATTTTCTAAGGAAATGCATGAAACTACCCTAAAAACAGTAAAGAAAAGGTCAGTGAAACTGGCCAAAATGCCCTGGCATCAAACACCAAACTTAAAGCTTGCTTGTCCTAAGCAAGTACTGGAACAAGAGAATGATGAATGGAATGCCAAGAGAAATGAGTCATTCTTGTGGAGGTCATGTCCCTGGTTTTATGGTGGTTTCATGCATAGCAACTTAGATTCATTCCTTTACTGGCTTTCAGACCTTTATCATGTCCTAGAATACTCACTATGATTGCATCCCATGAGACTTTTATTCATTGATCCTTTTGTTGTCATTTCAGGGCTTATTTGTGTTCTTAAGCTAAGTGCTCTGTAAGGGGGCAACTCTTTAAAATAAGCTTCCAGCCAACACTCCCGAACCAGTTGGTTCAAGGTGCTAGGTGTTGAAGCACCCCTAAGGACTTACTTCCTCAAGTCTCTCCCCCATACATACACACCACAGGCACATGGTTTGTTTATTTTCTTTCTTGAGACCTTGGTGTCCAGCACCTCTTTAGGTTACTAAATGCTCTGTAGTGAGGGTTACTCTTGATAGTGGACTTTCAGCTGATAATCCCGAGTTAGTTAACCCAAGTTACCAAGTGATAAGGCACCCCTAAGAGCTTATTCATCCAAGTAAATCCCTTACACAGGAACACCACAGACACATGCTTCAAGATTAAAACCATTGGTGCCTAGCCTTATTGCTTACTTTTTTTCTTTTATTTTCCACTTTCATTTTTCTTTTCCCCTTTTTCTTATTAGGATCTTGTTATTTAGCTAGTCTCATGGGGTGTGTTCAAAGCATAGTATTCATGACAGATAGTTGTCTTCCCACCTTGTGGTTGAACCAACTTAGATAACTTATGATCACACCATAAACTCATGAACTTACTCCATAATATGAACTCCACTCTGGTCTTTTGCAAAACACTCATTCTCTTTTCATTTGATTCAAAGGGACAAGCATACAAGTAAGCCTAATGATGATGCAGTGACATAAAGACTAGCAAGCATGGACCTCTTCAACACAAAACTTAAAAGACAAAATAAAAAAAGTTCAAACTAACATGGAAGCAAGTTCTATTTCATACACGATCTTCCTTATTTAAAGCATAGAGAAAGATGGACCAAAGAAGGAACTCCACCACCTTTTACTCGTGTGGTTGCCCATTCTCTCTTCCTTGTTTGTCCTCTTTGTGTCCTCTTGCATTTCCTCGCATCCGTGCCAATCTTGCTTGCTTCCAATCCTCAAGTGCCTTCCTTATTGATTCATGACTCTCTTCCACCTTTTGTCTTTCTTCTCGTGCTAATTCATCCCTCATTTCTTCGTACCTTGTAATTCCTGGATGCAATATAGGCAGCTGTCCCACTAAGTAACTGAGCCTGGCTTGAGTGTTTTATATGATGCTCCATCTTGCTCAGGTAAACTCCTTCTGCGAATGCCCTTTGCTCGTCCAGTAGTTCTGCCTGTTCTATTTGTCTTCGATGCATCTCATGTATGTGTTCACCTTGATGTGCTTGGATGTTGATTAGCCTCTGGATGGATTGTTGTTATTCATTTTGCCTTTGTTCCATCCTGTGGAATGTTTCACTCCATTGTTGTCCTTGACTCAGTTGTTGCTCCATCATTTGCTTTTCCCACTCCCCTTGTTGAGTCATCCATCTTGAGAGTGATTCCTCTTGCTGCCCCATCATCTGTAGTTGAAGCTCTTTCTGTGCTCCTTGGCTTTCTAAATATTGTCGAGATAGGCCATCAATAGCTTCCTGCAGTTGGTGCATATCCAAGGTGACTGGTGCTTGCCCTTCTAAGACTTGTCCTTCTACTACTTGAGGGGCTGGCCTCTTCCTTTGCTTCTGTTGAGGCAGGGGGGATGCGGTAGCATGCATTCGTCGAACGGTTATTGGAATGCCCTCTTTTATCCACACGGGGTCCTCATCTTCAAACACCACCCCAGCTTTCTTGCACAGTCCATAAATAGTGCTGAGGTAACCTAACGTTCCTCTTGAGTCGCTTTTCTCTGCCATTTTTCTAATGCCTTCTGCTATGAGTTCATGAACCTTGATCTCTCCTCCTTTGAGTATACAGTGCACCATTGTGGCTCTCTTGAGATTCACCTCCGAGTTGTTCCCTGCTGGGAGGATGGACCTCCTTACAATTTCGAACCACCCTTTTGCTTCCGGGGTGAGATCTGCTCTCTTGATGAACCTTGGTCTCCAATCCGCATATCTTTCCCAGTCAGCTCCTGGTACACAAATGTCTTGCACAATCTGGTCATGATTGGGGTTGTTGTCCATTCTTGAATGATAACTCTCTTTTTCAAACGGCATGGACCGTAGCTTTAATGCCCTCATGACACTCATGGGACCGAAATCCACAATCTTTCCTCTCACAAAGCTTGTATACGACTCGTCAGCCTTATCATATCGGACCGCATTTGCATAAAATTCTCTTACAAGATTTGCATTCACCTTAATGACCGGATCAGTGAGGAGCTCCCATATTCTCTTTTCTACCTTCTTTGTGATTTCGAGGTACTCAGTTTTCTTAACTTGAAATTCCAGCTCATAGATGATCTCCTTATCCACCATCCACCCGTATTGCAATGCATGGTGCAAGCTTTTAAATCTCTTTTCATCATATGGGTGTTGCTCCATAGGTTCCTTTTCCTGCCTTCTTTTAGAGCTCGAAGATGCCATGAATGAGAGTTAATGTGTGAATGTGGTAAGGGTGTGGAGACTTTTGGTTGTTTAGGGTTGATTGCAGTGAAGGGAATGAGGGAGAATGTGTCTAATGTGGTGTGAGGTGCTTAGTTTCGAAAGGAAGAGGTGTGAAGATTGGCCGTGGAGTGTAAGGTGTGGTACGGAACAAGGATCACTTATATAGAGAGGTTGTAAGTGAATGGAAGGTGTGGATTGATGGAGTGGTTGCTTGATGGACGGTTGGGGTTGTGCTTGGATAAAGAACAAGGATTATCACTTTATGATGGGGATTGCTCGGTCTTCAAGGGTCCCATTCTTTTCCATGTTGCATGGCAACATTTTCCAATGCGTTCCCTTTTGAGAACAAATGTGTAGTCCCTCTTCATGAAGTGGCCGAACCTTCCTCATTTCATTGTCCAATCAATCCCTTTCGATGCTCCTTTCCTTTTTCCCTATAAAAATAAAATAAGAAAATTCAATATCATAAAAATTAAACTTTACGGCTAGTATAGTAAAGAAAAAGGATTAGGTTGTTTATTCACGAACACCAACTAACTAACTAACTGTGCGTCCTTATATGCATATTCGTGGCACCCTGGGGTGACACCAAACTTAGTTTGGAGCACTGTGATGAAAAGTTTTGTTCAAAGCTCCAAGACTAGCATGCTCTGAGTTGCATCCATGCTTTCTTGGCATGCTTTGAACACCAAACTTGTTCTTCACTATACACTGCATAATAAGGATTTCACCAAGTGTTTGTCGAGTTTGGGTTAGAATTCATGAATATTGACTTATTTACTATTAAAAGCATATAAAACATGGGTTGCCTCCCATGAAGCGCTTCTTTAGAGTCACTAGCTTGACGTTTCTCCTTCATTAGGGAGGTTGATAATGCTTCAAGTCCTCCCTCTTGCCTTGGACTTATATCCATTGGTTGTATCAATGATCTCTACATGTTCCAAGGAGAGAACTCTGTTGATAGTGAAGACCTTAGGTAACTGAGATGGTACAGTGGGGAGATCAGGGTGGATATCTGGGATGTAAGCTGAGATCACTTTATCCCCTGGAGAGAAGTCCTCGGTAGGGATCTTTTTGTTCCTCCACCTCCTTGGTACCTTCTTCTTTGTTCCTTTTAATGTTGCCTTGCTCTTTGTGACTTCTTCTTCTAAGGGAATTTTGTTGTTGTCTTCACATGTCTCTGGTGGTTTAGGTTCCTCCAGCTTTTCCTTGAGCTGTGACAACTGCTTATTTCCTTGTTCATCAAGCAAGGGCTTTTCCAGCTGGGCTGGTTGTGCTTCAGTGCTTGCTTCCTCTTTCAGTATCTCATTATGACCTTTGCTTAGTTCTTTGTTCTCTTGGTCTGCTTCTTGTGAGAGTTTGAAGACATTAAAGCTGAGTCGTTCATCATGGATCCTCAATATTAGCTCCCCTCGCTCCACATCTATGAGTGCTCTAGCTGTAGCTAGGAATGGTCTTCCCAATATGATTGGGTGGGTGTGACTCTCTTCCATGTCCAGGATGACAAAGTCTGTGAAAAGGAAGTATTTCCCAACCTTTACCAACATATTTTCCACCACTCCTATTGCTTATTTTTGAGTTTTGTCTGCTAGCCTGATGACTACATCTGTGGGCATTATCTCATTGATCTGCAGCCTCTTCACCAGGGATAAGGGCATTAAGTTGATGCTTGCTCCCAAATCATAGAGTGCTTTATCAAACATTGTTTTTCCTATAGCACAGGGGATGTGAAAACTCCCTGGGTCCTTTCTTTTTGTAGGCAACTCTGGTTGAATGAGGGCACTGCACTCCTTGTTCATTACTATAGTTTGGCCTCCTTTGAGTGAGCTTTTCCTGGGAAGCAGTTCCTTCATATACTTGATATATGCAGGCATTTGTTGGATGGTCTTGATGAATGGTATGTTGATATGCAGAGATGCAAACAAGTCAAGAAATCTTGAGTATATTCTCTTCTCAACAGCACCATTGAGTCATTGGGGAAAGGGTGCATAAAGTCTCAGCAGCTCCTGTTGTGAGAGTTCTGGTTCTTGGTGATCTTTTTCCTCCTTCTCTGTTGAGGTATCTCCAGGTTGTTCTGCCGACTTGTTTGGCTTGTCCTCAGTCTTCTTATCACTTATAGTGACCATCCTACAATCTTCCCATCTTACTTTCTTTGTTTCACCTCTCGGATTCTTCTCTGTGTCGCTTGGGAATCTATCTGTAGGTTTGGGAATCTGCTCAGAGAGATACCCCACTTGGGATTCCAACCTCTTGATTGTGTCTCCCTGGTTCTTGAAATTGGCTCGCACTTCCTCCTTGAATACCTTGTTGTCTTAAATCTCTTTGCCTATGCCTTCAAGTAGATTCTCAATCCTTGAGAGTCTGTCATCAAATGATGGTAGATTGGGATTAGAGGTGGAAGGATGAGGATGGTTATTTTGGCCTAGGTAAAGGTGTTGAGAGGGTTGGTTATGTGGGTGCTGATATGGTCTAGATGTGAAATGTTGGTGGGCTGCATTGTTGTTGGGATTTGAAGGTCTTTGATATGGGCCTTGGTCTTGTTGATTTCCCCACCCAAAGTTTGGGTGATTCCTCCATCCAGGGTTATAGGTCTTAGAGTATGGATCATGGTTTTGCCTAGGTGAATTCCCAATGTAGTTGGCTTGCTCCTGACTACTCTCTGCTTCTTCATTCACTCCTTCTTGGGTTGTTGATGAAGTAGTGATTGCTGCTACTTGGTTCCTCTCCATCTTCTTGGTGAGGTCAGCCAGCTGCTGGGTAATAAGCTTGTTTTGGGCCAGCAGAGCATCTACATTGTTTAGCTCTATTACTCATCTAATGTTGCCTCTTTCAGAAGTATAGAAGTAATCATTCTCTGTTAATGTTTCAATGACATCTATGGCTTCCACAATGGTCTTCTTCTTGTTCAAAGATCTTCCGGATGAATGGTCTACTTCCTTCTTTGATTCATATGACAGGCCTTCATAGAAAATGTGCAGATGCACCCATTCGTTGAACATATCAGGTGGACACCTCCTTGTCAGGTCCTTAAACCCCTCCCATGCTTCATAAACAGTCTCACCATCTTGTTGCCTGAAAGTTTGGACCTCAGCTCTCAGCCTATTGATTTATTGAGGAGGGTAAAATCTTGCTAAGAATTTGTTTACCACATCTTCCCAGGTTGTCAAGCTCTCCTTCGGGAAAGACTCCAGCCACTTGGCTACCTTATCCTTGAGTGAGAATGGAAATAAGAGCAGTCTATAGGCGTCAGGATGAACACCATTAGACTTCACTGTGTCACATATTCTCAGGAAGGTGGTTAGATGTTGATTGGGGTCTTCTTGGACACTTCCTCCGAACGAACAGTTGTTCTGAACAAGGGTGATGAGCTGTGGTTTTAGTTCAAAATTGTTGGCATGGATGGCTGGCTTTTGAATGCTACTTCCACAGTTTCCTGGGTTTGGATTGATGTAAGAGCCTAAAACTCTTTTATCCTCCCCAGCATGATTTGCTCGACCTCCTCTGCCATGGTTGTGAGCCTCTTCTTCATGATGGTTTTCCATGTTTTCTTCCATGTTTGGTTCAAAGTATTCCTCCTTTTCCTCGGCACCAACCACTCATTTTCCTCTTGCTTCACTCCTTAATCTAAAGAAGGTTCTCTCAGGTTCAGAATCAAAGAAAGTTGAAGCCCCGCTTCTTCTCCCTATCATACAACCAACAAAGCACAAGTAAGGAAAATAAATGCAGAAAGTATTCTGTTAGAGTTACTATTAGTGTGAGTGATCCAATATATCAAATAGTTAGTGGGTTAGTGAACTGAATTGTAAATAACAAAGAAAATTGAAAAAGTAGGGGGAAGGGAAGAAATTAACCAGAACTGAAAGTAAATTACTCAAACAGAAAATTAAATCAAACAAAACAAAAATGCTCAATCTAGTTATCTTACAAATTTAATCATTGTTGATGCACAATCAATCCCCGGCAACGGCGCCATAAACTTGATGCACGGAAAACTTGTCTCATAACAAATTTCCTTCGGCAAGTGTACCGAATTTGTCGACAACTAAAAACTCACAATAGAGTGAGGTCGAATCCCACAGGGATTGATTGATCAAGCAACTTTAATTAGAGGAATGTTCTAGTTGAGCGAATCAAAATTTCAGTTGAGAATTGCAGAAAATTAAATGGCGGTAAAGTAAATAATAGAAAAGTAAATGCTAGAAATAAAGAGCAGAATGTAGATGACGGAAAGTAAATTGTAGAATCTTAAATGGAAATGGGTAATTGCTCATAAAAGTAAATGACAGAAATTAAAGAGAATGGGTAAGATCAGAAATGGGGAGTTCATTGGGCTCAGGAGATGTTGCATTCTCCGGATCAATTTCATTTTCATCTCTTCCTCAATCAATGCACTCATTGATCTCCTTGGCAATCTTAAGTGATCGAATTACAATTCCTTGTAATTCAATCTCTCAAATCTTGATCAATAGCCAATTCCTTGGTCAATTGCTCATGAGAAGAGATGAAGTATGGTCACTGATTATACCACATGCATTTTCCAAATCAAGTGTTGAGAGGATTATAGTCACATATCCATCCAAACCCAATTTGGTCCAGCATGAGAAAGCATTTCTAGCATGATCTCTTCATTCTTCTTTCAAGGTTCAGAAGAGATCCAAGTTTGAATAGCTTCTTTCCCAAGATAACTACCCAATTGGATGAAGATCGAAAGCTTTCAAGTAAAATCAAGAGAAAAGGTAGAAGAAGAATAATGAAAACTAGTATTGATCCATCAAATTACAACAGAGCTCCCTAACCCAATGAAAGAGGTTTAGTTGTTCATAGCTCTGGAAAATGAAAACAAAGATGGAGAATACATGATGAAACTAGAAGTGCAGAGAAAGTAAAATACAGAGAGTAATTCTATGCCCAGAGGCTCCCTATAATTTCCAACTCCCCTTTTAATTCAAAGCTACTCCTATATATACTACACTTCTGATCTTCTAGTTGGCTCTTCAAGTCTTGGGTATGGACCTTTGAATCTTGAGTTTGAAGCAGTTATCTTCTTCATTGGGCTTAGTTTTACTTGCAGAGAGAAAGTGTGAAGTGGGCAGAGACTTTAGCTCAGGACATTAGTGGTGTTAACATTTAAGTGGAAATGTGGGTTCGAGAACGTTAGTGACAATCACCTTTTTCACTAACGTTCCTCACCAAAGTAAGAGCCACGTTAACTCCAACGTTAGTGGCACAAATGTTGCTACTAACGTTACCTCTTTGTCCTTCGCACACGTTATTGGGACTTACCTTTCCCAATAATATTGAGAAGTCTCCCCCTTTCCTACGTTAGAGTCCACGTTAACTTAGTTAACGTGGCTCTTTTAACGTAGGCTTGCCAACCTTCAAGAACGTTAGTGACACTTACCTTTGTCACTAACGTTCCAATGTGCCCCTATTTCTCACGTTAGAGTCCACGTTAACTAGGTTAACGTGGCTTCTAACGTGGCCATGCTAGCCATCTCCAACGTTAGTGACAAAGTTGAGTGTCACTAACGTTGGCTCATCATTCCCTTATCCACGTTAGCTTCCACGTTAACTAAGTTAACGTGGGAGTTAACATGGCTCACAGTGGCTTGTGTGGGTTCATTCCAACGTTAGTGACAATGTTAGGTGTCACTAACGTTGGCGATCACATTCTTGCTTCACGTTAACTTCCACGTTAACTAAGTTAACGTGGGAGTTAACGTGGCTTATCGAGGCTTGGCCAACATTAGTGACAAAGGTGAATGTCACTAACGTTGGCTTCTCTCTTGCTTTTTAATGTTAGAGCCCATGTTAACTAAGTTAACGTGGTTCTTAACGTGGCCACTTATGAGCTTGGTCCAACATTAGTGACAAAGGTAAGTGTCACTAACGTTGGCTCCATTTCCTTTCCTCCACGTTAGAGTTCACGTTAACTAAGTTAACGTGAACTCTAACGTGGGCAATGATGGCTTTGAGAGCGTTATTGGCAATTACTTTTCTCATTAACTTTGCAAGTTACTCCTATTCCACGTTAGGAGTTACGTTAATTAGATTAACGTGGCTGCTAACGTGGTTCTTCCTTGCTTCCTTTGTCCTGAAATCAAGCAATAGAGTGCATCAAAGTTCTAGTCCAAGTCATGGGAAGTACAACATCCAATTTGTTATTAAATTCATGCAAAATCCTCATGAAATCATGTAAAGTGCACAATGTATGCTTGAATCAAGATGTAAGTGAATATCTACCCAAAACTAGCTTATTTTCTAAGAAAATGCATGAAACTACCCTAAAAACAGTAAAGAAAAGGTCAGTGAAACTAGCCAAAATGCCCTGGCATCAGAAACATAAAACCATGCTTGAAATTCTTTCTCACACTTGAATAGAATCTGGGTTTTGGTGTTTGGATATGGTGATATATAATCCTCCCTCTACTTGGACCTAGGAAAGTGTGTGGTATAATCAGGGACCATTCTTCATCTCTTCTCATGAGCAATTAGACCAAGGAATTGGCTATTGATCAAGATTTGAGAGATTGAGTCACCAAGGGATTGGGGCTCAATCAATCATGATTGCCAAGAGGTCAATGAGTTGCATGATTGAAGATGAGATGAAATCAATTAATCCGATGAATGCAATATCTCTTGATCCCATTGTTTATTTTATCTTTCTTTCTTTTATTTACTTTATAGTTATTTACTTTTCTGCACTTTACGTTTCCAGCACTTTACTTTCTTGTACTTTACTTTCTTGCACTTTATTGCGTTCCTTTACTTTTATGTCATTTACATTTTCTTGTTTGATTATTAATCTAATTTGAACCGTCTAACTAGGATAATCAATTATCTATTGTTTGCTTTAATCCATTAATCTTTGTGAGATTTGACCCCACTCCTAGTGGGTTATTACTTGACGATATTTGTTGCACTTGCCAAAGAACAGATTCACCATCTTTATATGGGGTGTGAATTCGGCTCATCAAGTTTTATGGCGCCGTTGCCGGGGATTAATTGTGATTAACAAACTATTGGTTGGTTGATTACCTAGATTAGACATTTTTTTCCTTTATTCTTTGTTTTTGTCATTTAATTTCTTTTTATTTTCTCTTGCTACTAGGGTGTTTGTGTTATTGCCTCACTAAGAATCCCTCATTTGTGATAATGGAGATTCCAATTTCTTTTGGCGATTATTGTTTGAGACAGAGCATTTTGCAAGTAAGAATAGAGTTTACCTTATATTTTGATCAATCATGTCATATGGGATATTGTCCACCACCACAAAATGATTCTAGTCATTATCCTAATGGTGGCTGGGAATATCACAAAGGAATGATAGAGTATGAGCAATCAAATAAAATAAAATACCTCCCAGAGCAACAAAATAGTTCATATTGTTATGATAACTATAGAAATTTTGGCTTTGGAAGGAATTTTAATGCTGCATACCCCATTCTTCAAGGACTATCATCCCATAAATTTCCAACCTATGCACCTCCACAAAATCTTCTAGAATTTACAATGGAAGAACTCTCAAAGAGATATCTCTTCATCGCCCAACTCAGTGAGTTTTTAAGGCAAAATGTAAAAGAGGTGATTGAAGATATGGAAATTTCAAGGAGAAATCAAGAAGAGAAAATGAGACAATTGGCACAACATTTTGTTGATGAACCAACCAATGACTTCCCTTGGCCAGGGGAAGAATATTATGCCATCAGTCTAAGGAGTGGAGAAGTGCCTAATGTGGGTGAAAATAAGGAATTGGTAGCGCAAGAAGAAGATATCGTTGTACCAAGTGAGCCACCATTCCAAGAAGTTCTTGATAAATTGGATACTCCAACCATCTCACAACACCCAAGTTCAGAAAACAAAGAAGTGAAGGCAATCAACCAAAGCACTGGAATAAGGATTGTGACCAAGATAAGAAGGACAACATTCATGAAAAAAAAAAGGTCAACTATAAACAATCCAACCCCTGCCCCAACAAGTAAAGCAAATCAAGCGAATAACAAAAGAAAGCTTGTTGGGAAGATGCCAAAACAGGGGACATCAACTTACTCTTCTCTCCCCTTGAGGTCATTCCTCTTAACAAACTGGAAGAAGAGGAAAAAAGTTGATAACAATATGTCAAGCTAATGACATTAAAAGAGCGTTTGTTGGGAGGCAACCCGACTGTAGGTAATATTTCCTTTCTTTGTTTTGTTTATTTTCAATAATTTGGCATATGATTGCATTCTAAGTTTGGTTGGTGTTGCCATGCAACAAATTTGATTTTCAATCTTCACTGGGTACTTGCATCATGCTAAAATGAAAGTGTCACACTAAGTTTGGTGTTGCCACTTATCTTTCATGCTATGTACCATGCACACCGCTTATTAATGCAACTATATTGCCTCTGTTTCTTTCTTGTGCCTTTATTGTGATTCTTAATTTTTCTTGCCTAAACAAATGGACTACTAACACTCTATTGTTTAAGATATTCATGAACTATCATAAACCCCATCACCACTGTTTTATTTGTTGATTGAAGACAAGCAATCATTCTAAGTTTGGTGTGGGAAGGGGAAGAATAGGAGGAAAATGACAACAACAATGAAGATGAACTACACGGTGGTAAAGTTTCTTTTCCTCTTATTTGTTTACCAGTACATTTAAATTGCATGATTATCTTCTATTTCCTTTGTATACATGTGTGTTGTGAATAAGCATAGCTTGATTGTTGAATTGGAACATGTTGCTGTGATATTATGACTACCATCTTGAGCTTTGTGAGCTCAAAAGCAATTTAGTTTCATGATCATAAACAAACAAGGTCATTAAAGAAGAACTTAGCATGGGCATATAAGTGTTAGAAGGCTAGCATGATTATTGTTCTTCAATTGCATTTGAATTTGTTTGATTGAAGTTTTCATCTAGGACATTTTATGAAATTTTTGAAATCATGAAAACCTTAAAGAAGCAAAATGCAAGTAAGGCAAGAAAAAGAAAAAGGAAAGAATGAGAAAGCTGAAGGCTCTGAGTACCAATGACAATTCATTTGTTAAGTACTTGTGGTGTTTATGTATCAAGCAAAAAGCTTTAAAACAAAACACTTAGAGTCAAGGCTAAGCTCAAGTGCAAAAGAACTCCCTCAAAGAAACAAATGAGCTTAAAGAGTCCTCTAATTAAATGCTTGTGGTGCTTATGTATCAAGTGGTAATACTTGAAAATAAAGCATTTAGAGTCGTAGCTTTCAACACATGGTGCAAAGCACCCAAAAAGTTAAGCTAAGAAAAGAATGAAAGGCTTGTTTCAAGGAAGGAACATAAAGAAAAAGATTTCATAAAATGAGCTAGATAGAAGCATCAATCATTTGAATCTCTTTTGTGATTGTAGCATGCATAAGAAGCTAGCCAACCATGAACATAAAAATTGCTACTTTTCTCACCTTGGTTTGTCAAAATCTATTGCATGATTCTTTATTTGCTTGAGGACAAGCAAAGTTTAAGTTTGGTGTTGTGATGACTGCGCATCATGTACCCTTTTTCTTATATAAAAGGATCATAAAAAAAGCATAATCTCATTGAATCAATGCAATTTCATGAACCAAATGATATATATTATGATACATTGCTTTCAAATGGGTTTGTGCTGAATTTTAGGTGAAAAGAGCAACAAAAGGGGAAGAAAAAAACATATAAAACTGGGCGTGTGAAGCTGGGCGTGCCACTTGAAGCTCTGGGCGTGGCACGCCAAGCTTTTGAACCAACTCTCAACAATGGGCGTGCCCCACTTGAAGCTATGGGCGTGGCACGCCAGGCCAACATTCAAGCAAAGAAGGTTGAAGAATTTTACATGGGAATGCCACTTGGAGCTCTGGGCGTGGCACTTGGTGTTTTGGGCGTGGCACGCCTGGCTTAAGTTCCAGAGGAGTGATTTTGAGCCCCACTATGGGTGTGGCACGCCAAGAAGTGGGCGTGGCATGCCGGGGCATATACCAGCCTGACCTCCTCTCATTCAAATGAAAATATCTTGAGTTACACAACTCCAAATGAGATGATTCCAGTGCCATTAGAAAGTAGACATCCAGGGCTTTCCAACCTTATATAACACTTTATAATGGAAACTAAAATTGAGGAAGATATTGATCCCAAAATCACAGGGAGAAAAACACGTCACCGCAGAGTTACCAGCCTGATCTCTTCATCTTCAAAGGAACATAACTTGAGTTGTAGAAATCCAAATGATGTGATCTTGGTGGAGTTGGAAAGCTGACATCAAGAGCTTTCCAAAGATATATAACACACTAGGGTGGATGTTAAAACTTGAGGTGAAAATGCCATTATTTCAGCGTTACAAAATCTGGGCGTGCCACTTGACATCGAAGGCGTGGCACGCCAGCTTTATTTTCATAATGGGCGTGCCACTTGGGGTTCTGGGCGTGGCACGCCAGTTCTAATGGCTAGAGAGCATCATTGAAGGCGTGACACACCAAGGAGTGGACGCGGCACGCCAGTTTCATAATATATGGGCGTGGCACGCCAGAGAGTGGGCGTGGCACGCCGGGCTACCTGATATACTGACCTATTCACCTTCAAATGGTCATAACTTGAGCTACAGAGGTCCAAATGAGTTAAATCCAATAGCGTTGGAAAGATAACATCCAGGGCTTTCTAACAATATATAATGCTTCATAGTGGACATTGAGGCCCAACACAACTCCATCAATTCAGTGTTGCAAAGTGGGTCATACTCCAAAGGGCAAAATCAAGTGGGAGTGGCACTTGAAACCACACGCCAACTTCTTCCTGAAGCCCCCAACCTTCAATCAATCCCATTCCAACTCTCATTCAAGCTACAATTGTCAACCAATCAAGACCACTAGAAGCATCTAGAATTGTTTATTTTCATTTCATTGTAATTTGCTTTTAATTTCATTTAAGTTTGTAATTAGGAAAGCCTATATAAAGGCCTTAGTTTCATAGAATGAGTCATGGCTCGATTGGGGGAAGTCTTCGGACTCTCTCTATTCACCATCAGTTTCTTCCCTTTTCTTTCTTAATTTGTAAATAATTTAGTTATGAATTACTAACTCTTTCCATTGGGAAAGAGAGCTCTATTATTTTTAAATGGATTGATTGTTTTTATTCTTCTTCTTCTATTCATCTCTCTTTGATTTACTAGAAAGGATTTCAATCATCTTGGAAAAGAGATTGAATGTATTTGGGTTTTATCGGAACCTTGGAAGAGGAAATATAAAACCATGCTTGAAATTCTTTCTTACACTTGAATAGAATCTGGGTTTTGGTGTTTGGATATGGTGACATATAATCTTCCCTCTACTTGGACCTAGAAAAGTGTGTGGTATAATCAGGGACCATTCTTCATCTCTTCTCATGAGCAATTAGACCAAGAAATTGGCTATTGATCAAGATTTGAAAGATTGAGTCACCAAGGGATTGGGGCTCAATCAATCATGATTGCCAAGAGGTCAATGAGTTGCATGATTGAAGATGAGATGAAATCAATTAATCCAGAGAATGCAATATCTCTTGATCCCAATGTTTATTTTATCTTTCTTTCTTTTTATTTACTTTATAGTTATTTACTTTTCTGCACTTTATATTTCCAGCACTTTACTTTCTTTGCCATTTACTTTCTTGCACTTTATTGCTTTCCTTTACTTTTATATTATTTACATTTTCTTGTTTGCTTATCAATCCAATATGAACCGTCTAACTAGGATAATCAATTAACTATTGTTTGCTTTAATCTATTAATCTCTGTGGGATTCGACCCCACTCCTAGTGGGTTATTACTTGACGATATTTGGTGCGCTTGCCAAAGAATGGATTCACTATCTTTATATGGGATGTAAATTTGGCTCATCAGGTAAAATCCAATAGTTTTCCGCTACTAGAGATCACCTAAACAAGAAAAACTACAAAATCTACTCAAAAACCAAACATAAAAATGCGCAGAACCTAAGGCACGGAATTGGGAAGTGAGATGCGATTTCTTACCAAGTTTGCTTAGATAGAAATGTAGAACTTGTCAAGAGCTTCACGTGACCACAAACGGCTCGTCAATCGGAGCTCCGGATCAAAAGTTATGGCTCCCATAAATGGAAGTGAATAGTGCACTCTCTCTTCTTCCTCCCTTCCCTCTTACCAGCGCCCCTTTCTCTTTTTGGGGAGCAAATGAGCTGAAAAGCTCATTAAAGGAGCTTATATATGTTGGACCTTGGCCTGGTTTGGGCCCGGTCCAACCCGTTAGCATTTTTAGTCCGTTTGGCCGATTTTGGGCCAAAACCTTTAAGATTAATGTCCGGTTTTCGATTCTAAATTAATTTTATCCTTTCAAAATAATAAATCACTTTTCAAAATATTATTTTCCAAACTACGCGGTACTGGATAGACTAGAGTCGGTACAGCCAGCTTAAGCGCCAGTACGTATTTTCACAGAAACTTTTCGAAAGAAAATACATTTTCCAACTCAGAAAAATTCACTGAAATCAAATTTCACATTTTTATTTTCAAATTAAAACTTCTAAATTTTGAATCTATTCTGGGCTCTAAAATTACTTTATTATAACGGTTTTACATGAAAATTCAGGTTCTTACATCCTCCGCTCCTTAAAAAGATTTTCGCCCTCGAAAATCCGAGTTACACGATATATCCCCATCAAAGTGTCCTGCCGTGTCGATGTTCCCTCTCACCTTCCACTGCGTCACTCTGATTATCGTCATCAAGAATCCAAAAGTTTCCGTAAAACAAATACCAATTTTTGGTAATATGTTTCCAAAACCTTCAAGAAAAGTTCATTCTAAATGAGTTCATTGTTAAAGCTCTTTCAAAGGAGTCAAAAATCATTTACTAGTAAGTCAAACACTTGAAATCACAGTTTTCTTAAATAAAAACATTTCAGTTTAAATTCCTTTCGATAAGATAATTTGGAAACCAAATTCACAAATGAACATAATCAGAGAACTCACTTTTCTTTTTAAACAATATCTTCCAAACCAAGAATTTCCGACGTAGTTTCAAAACCAAAGACTGCTTTTGTAACGTTTCGCAAAGCTATGAAAACAAGTTCAATCAAAACCTGTTCATTATGAAAGCTTTTTCAAAAGGCTCAAAAATTCATTTGTTCTTAAATCAAAACCTTTCAACTTGAATCCTTTTTTGATAAGATAAATTTGCAAACCAAAATCACAAGTTATTAAAATCACACAACCCACCTTCCTTTTTAAATCGTATCATTTGATCAAAAGTTCAAATCCTAGTTTCAAAACCAAATCAGTTAAACGAAAGCTCCGAACCAGATTTGAAAATCACTATAAATCTTAAAATGGCAAAAATCATAGTTAAAAACCGCAAGGACGTTAGTCGGTATATCCGTTGCCACTAGTGCTGAACCGCACCCATCGCCCACACAGGGAACCGCCAATAATTCTACTCATACCTGGTAACCATTCCGGCACGCCAACTCGGATCATTCGTCATGACAAGTCCGAAATCCTCGGCTACCGCCGCTAGAATCCTCCTTTCCCCATGGTTTACTTCCAACAAAACTCTAAGCTCTTGAAATTCTAACGACAACTTTACAAAAGATAGAACCAAACTAACCTCAAGTCCAGGCAATATAAGACTCAAAGCATACGCTTACCTTTCGTCGGAGGATCCGACCCCGTCGCCTCACGTGCCTCCAAAGCAAACACACAGCCTAGTTGCTGACTCTTACCCACACCTCAGTTCCTTCCTCTACAGCAGTCCTTAGCAAGGTGCCCTGGTAATTCGCAAGTGTAGCATCGACCATCTCCCTTTGCCATGTAAAACTAAGCGTTGTTGTTCTTTCTGAAATCCCCTTGACCTCGCAGATGTTGAGGAGTGTGTTCATTTCTTTTAAAGTTCTGTCCCCTTGGTCCAAGGTGATCATCACGCTCCCTACTAGTATTTCCTCCAGAAGTTTTCTTTGACGAGGCTACCATTTTTGCATATTCTTCAACCACTCTTGCCTTGTTCACCAAATCAGAGAAAATACGAATCTCCATAGGAGCCACAGCAGTCATGATGTCGTACTTCAAACCCCTTTGTTACGTGATACACTTCCAACTTTCATAGATTTTCGGGGCACTCTGACACGCCTTAGAAAACCTACAAAGTTCCTCAATTTGCTTGTATAATCTGCCACAGACAAAGAACCTTGCTTCAGCTGCATCAGTTCCATCTCCTTCGCTTCCCTTGCAGACTCAGGAAAGTACTTCTTGTAGAAGGCCATTTGAAATACATCCCAAGGAACATCTTCATTCTGGAGCTGTAGCAAGCGGCATTCTGCCTGCCACCAATGCTGGGCCTCTTCCCGAAGTTGGTAAGCAGCAAACTCTACGTATTGGTTATGCGGGACATGCTGCGCTTGCAGTGCGCGTTCCATAGCTTGGAACCAGTTATCCGCTTCCGTGGGATTAGTTGAACCTCGAAAACTCGGAGGATAAACCTTGAGAAAGGTTGCCAAGGTCATCGGAGCACCTCCTCTGATATCTCCGTTTCCTCCCGCATTCTCATTCGCATTTCTTTCACCATTTCCATTTTCATTTCCGGCCGGTTGGCCCAACCTCTGCACAGCTTGCAGAGTCGCAGTAGAGGTAGCCCCCATGATATTTGCAAGATTTGCCATTGCCGTCATGAACTCGGCATGGTTATCGGCCGGTCGCTCATTCCTACTCTCTCCTTGTGGGCGCGTACGACCTCGTCCACAAGTGGCCGTTAGGGTTCCTGTCTACACCAAACAATCGATATCAAGGTGACCAGTCTCAATATCAAAAGCCTAGAGCTTCATTTACCCCAAACAGGCACTCACAAACAAGCATGCTATGAAATATCAAGTAGATAACCTAATAGCATCAAAGAAAAGACACATAGAGTATGCAATGAAGCACAATCGGTCCATCCCTCAGCCTCACGAGGACGAACCGCTCTGATACCACTAAATGTAACACCCCAATTACCCAAAGTCTTACCTCTAGCCGTAAAGCAAAGGTTAATCAGAGGTTACGACAGTCCTAAGGCTTATACATGTTTATATTTAGAAAGAAATAATATATTCTAGGAGCCCAATGAAGGAATAAGCTCAAAGACAGATTTACAAAAGTGCGAGACGTTCACACGAAGCTAACGCATAAGACATCAGGTAGAAGTATAAGAGAATAAAATATATATAAATATAAGAATATAATAATCATAGAAAACTAGCCGCAGCTTGTAGAGTTTAAGCCGACTAGTTAAAAATAGAAAGATACAGAGTTTTAGAATTAAAACAGCTTATACAACCTATCTCTCAACATAGCCTATAAGGCCATAAAGATAAAATATAAAAAGATGTGAGAGTAACTATAATAAAGTAAAATAAGTTACGACCAAGGAGGAACCATACTCTGCTCTGTCACCATATCCGCAATCTCATTGAAGTAGATTATGACCTGCATCTGAAAAATAACAACAAAATATGGAATGAGAACCGGAGTTTCTCAGTATGGTAACAGTGCCCAATGATGTAAGATGTAAGGCTCTGGGACGCCAAAGGCAATCCTAGAACTTCACATCACATACTGATATTCAAGCTTAGAACAAAATAAATAAAAGAACTTAAGTCATAAACCAGGGTTATCTAAACATAGGGGGATTCTAACTAACACTAAGCACACTGCTGTATCCCACAGCCTTCGCCAACCTTACCTCCGTGCGATCCCATCGACACCGCCTACCTAACCTCCTCAGCACCAGACAATCACAATTAATGCAAACAAATAAAACACAAGTAGAAGCATATAAAGCAAGTAGTTCAAGTAAGTAAATAGGCATGTTATACAATTAGGCAAACTCACATAATCAAAGCAAACAAGCACATAAAAGACGCATATGATGAATGCCTATCCTATTGGCTCGTGATATCACTTGTCGGTCCATAAATGCCAACCCGACACATCCTTTCGGATGTCGCTTTTCTGCCGCACCCACGAATATAGTGTCGGGCACACTCATTGACCCACGGATATTGTGCCGGGCACACTCTATTCACCCACGGATATAGTGTCGGGGACACTCGCATGCGTAACCCAAGGATATAGTGCCTGGCCCACTCTTGCAACAGAAAATATTTTCAATCATAGTTCAATCCCAAGGACATAATACCCTGCACATTTATCATACTTAACCCAAGGATATAGTGCCTGGCACACTCTCATTACTTAACAAGATCATTATTTCCCTTTGAGTCTTCAACTCATCATAACCATCATCAATTCATTACTTCCATTCCGGGATCATTAGTTTATCAATTTCCCAATTCATTGTCAACAATCACCATATGCACCACTCTTCCTTCCCTCTCAATTAACTCTTTTACAATACACCAAAAACCTAAACCTCCGTTTGCTAGCTTTTCAGAGAAAAACCCAAATGAAACACCCTAGGACCTATTCCATGTTCTAGTACACGAAAAATAAGTCAAAGAGTCTTAAAATGGTGTTATAGAAGCTTACAACCTTGTCGGGAAGGTGAAATAGTTGAAAATAAAGTTTAAAATTATGAAACAACGCGTGTGCGTTTGCAAAGGGGTGTGAGGAAGATTTTGAAATTGTGCGTATGCACAAGTACTAAAATTTATAAAGTCTATTCACTCGCACAAGCTGTGCGAGCGCCCCTAACAGACGTCCCTTCCCGACTTGTGCATGCACACAGGGCTGTGCGTCCGCACAGATCGTAATTCTTCATTGATGTGCACGCGCACAACGTATGCTAGCGCTGCTACCAGAGCCCTTTCCCCTGCCTGTGCGTATGCACAGATCTATGCGTCCGCACAGAATAACATTTTCGCAAGGTTGTGTGTGCGCAAAAGGCTGTGCGTGCGCACATATCAGTAATCCTGAAATTCTACAACTTTGCAGAATTTCAGATTTTCAACACCAACTTTGAATGATCTTAACTTCCTCTACAAAATTCCAAATGTTGCAAACTTTATATCAAATCAAAGGTTTTTCAATAATCTTCAAATATAAACCAAATTCAACAAATTTTGAAAACTGAGGCAAAAGTTATGATCAGACAAAGTTTACCAAAAATCCATTTTTACCCAAAAACCACATAACCTCAATTTTAACGAAACCTTAATCCAATACCAATCAATCACATTTCAACCATACCAAAAACAACCCAAAATTCATACCAAACACTACTTCAACCACTCAATCATCTAAACAATTTAATACTCACCTCATCCAACTCTAAAATTCAACCTAACATCACATCCCTTTTTCTTAATACCACCATTCAAATTCTCAACATTAATCAATACAGGCACCAATTCCTTTATTCCATTATTATCATCCAATCCATTCAATTTTCAACCACTTCACTCACTTACTTCCATCATGAACCACAATAACCAATAATCAAAATCATCACCAACACCCAAAACCATCATAATATTCATGATCAATATCAAGCATCAATAATATCAACAATCACTACAATTCCTCATCAATTTCAATAATCATCAATCCCTCATCAATTACAATTAAATCACACATTTATCATCAAGTTTCATCATCATTAAATACCAACAATCACCATGAAACTCATATACTCCTCATATCAAAACTCCATATCACCATCTCCATCATACAAGTTATCCCCAAACATCAAAATCACATACAATTAAGCATACACCCAAAGCATTCAATCCTATCTTAAGGGTCAACTAGCCTAAGTGTCCAGAAACATTACATATTACATAAAGTAAACCAAAACCATACTTTGACCGATTCCCAAATGCACCAAACACTAAAACAAAGCCACCAAGCTTGATCCAAGGCCTCAACCAACTCAAACAAACACCAAAGCTCAAACTAACAACACATATATATACCAATATCAAAACTTAAGATACAAAAAGCAACTAAACACAAGGGTTTAGTGAAACCTTACCTTACCCAATGTGAGTAGGGGTAAAATCCAACAATTACTTGCTACTAGAGATCACCTAAACAAGCAAAACCACAAAATCTACTCAAAAACCAAACATAAAAGTGTGCAGAACCTAGGGCACGAAACCGGGAAGTGAGACACAATTTCTTACCAGGTTTGCTTAGATAAAAACATAGAGCTCGTCAAGAGCTTCGCGTGGCCGTAAACGGCTCGTCAATCGGAGCTTCGGATCAAAAGTTATGCTCCCAGAAGATGGAGGTGAATAGTGCACTCTCTCTTCTTCCTCCCTTCCCTCTTACCAGCGCCCCTTTCTCTTTTTGGGGAGCAAATGAGCTGAAAAGCTCATTAAAGGAGCTTATATATGTTGGACCTTCGGCCCGGTTTGGGCCCGGTCCAATCCATTAGCATTTTTGGTCCGTTTGGCCCACTTTGGGCCAAAACCTTTAAGATTAGTGTCCGGTTTTCAATTCTAAATTATCTTTATCCTTTCAAAACAATAAATCACTTTTCAAAATATTATTTTCCAAACTACGCGGTACTGGATAGATGATGCACATAAACTAGTTATGCTACGATTTAGGAAATTGCACGATCGGCAAAATTCCTTCCGGCAAGTGCACTGGTTATCGTCAAGTAAAAACTCACAATAGAGTGAGGTCGAATCCCACAAGGATTGGTTGAGTGAGCAATTCGGATTAGAAGTGTGTTCTAGTTGAGCGGAATCAAGATTGAGATGAGTATTGCGGAATGTAAAATTGGCGGGAAAAGTAAATGACAAGAAAATTAAATGGCGGAATCTTAAATTTGCATGAATTAAAGAGCAGAATGTAAATTGCTGAAATTAAAAGGGAATGGGGTGATTGCAAGAATTGAGTTGCAGAATGTAAAGAGAAGATGGAAATCAGAATTGGGGGATTCATTGGGTTATAGGAGATATTGAGATCTCCGAATCAAAACATGTTTATCTCTTCCTCAAGCAATGCGTTCATTGAATTTTGCTTGGCAATCTTATATGATTGGATCCCAATCCCTTGGCTCACCAATTCTCTCTAAAAATGAACAAATTCCCAATCCCTTGGTTTAAATGTTCATAAGAAGAGATGATGCTCGATCACTGATTATACCACACAGTTTCATGAACCACAATTTGGTAGGATTACATGTCACAATATCCATCCAAACCCCAATCCAATTAACTGTGAGAAAGCTTCTCTAGCATGAATCCTCCATTCCTTTCCCAAGGTTCCGAAGGATTCCAATTATGGATAGTTTCTTTCCCAAGACAACTACCCAATGGAATTAGATCGAGAAGCTTTCTAACAAAATTCAAGAGAAAAGATTGAAGAAGAAGATAAAACTATTATTGATTCATTGAATTACAATAGAGCTCCCTAACCCAATGAAAGGGGGTTTAGTGAGTCATAGCTCTGAATTCAATTACAAAGATATGAAAACTAGCTAAAAGTGAAGGTGTAAGTAAAAGGTCCCTTTCTAACTTAAATTCTATCCTATTTATACACTTTCTATATTGAGCTTCTGTTGTGTTTCTTGGGCTTTGAGGCCTCTCCATGCTTTCCTTTTGCCTTGGGTTTATGATCCATAATCTTGATGAGGCTGTTGATCCAAATTCTGTAACATTCATTGAGCCAACTTAGTGATAATCAAATAATGACACATGACTCAATAAATTGAGATTCCAAACTCATCAATCCTTCAGGCCCAATCCCATAAACCATGATATTCAATTGGGTTTCATACCAGAATAATTTTAAGTTAATGTTTGTGCTCAAATACTAACTTAAACCACAATATTTTTGGTCCAGAAACCTTTTCCAAGAGTGGCGTTTAAGTTGCAGTTTAAGCTTAAACTGCAACTTAAACGCCAGACACTTCCAGTGAGGCCTTTTGTAGAAGCACGTTTAAGCTTCAGTTTAAGGTTAAACTGAAGTTTAAACGTGGAAATGGAAGAAGGCAGCCCTGGAGAGTCATGTAGTCGAACACGTTTAAGCTTCAGTTTAAGGTTAAACTGAAGCTTAAACGTGGATATAGGAAAGGCAGCCCTGGAGGTCGAACACGTTTAACCTCCAGTTTAAGGTTAAACTGGAGGTTAAACGTGGAAATGGAAGGAGGCATCCTGGAGGTCGAACACGTTTAACCTCCAGTTTAAGGTTAAACTGGAGGTTAAACGTGGAAGCTTAGAAGAGTAGCCCTGGAGGTGTCGAACACGTTTAAGCTCCAGTTTGAGGTCAAACTGGAGCTTAAACGTGGGAATGGAGAGAGCAACCTTGGAGGAGAGTTCTTGGTCGAACACGTTTAAGCTCCAGTTTGAGGTCAAACTGGAGCTTAAACGTGGAAATGGCTCCCTGGTGCTTTTCCCATTCTGGCGTTTAACCTCCAGTTTAAGGTTAAACTGGAGGTTAAACGTGGAACTCCTTCCTGAGAGGCAATATCATTCTGGCGTTTAACCTCCAGTTTGAGGTCAAACTGGAGGTTAAACGTGGAATGCTTCTTTGGTGATACTTTTCATTCTGGCGTTTAACCTCCAGTTTAAGGTTAAACTGGAGGTTAAACTTCAATTCCAGCATTCCTTAGCCTTCATGATTCTGGCGTTTAAGCTCCAGTTTAGGCTTAAACTGGAACTTAAACTCCACATGTGATATTCAAGCTTCCTTTATTGATTTTGTTGCTTCCTTGCTTAGCCTCTTCTTCCCTGAAATCATCCAAACAAATACATCAAAGTCTTGCAAAATTTCATGAGAAATCTTCCATTCATAGCATTCAAGTAATATAACTAAAACTCATGGAATTTGCATCAAAATCATATTGTTTGGATGGTTCATTGCTTTGTTCTTCATTTAACCATTTTTGGTTACTTTAAGCTCAAGAAAATGCATAAAACCACTAAAACTAACAGAAAAATGCTAGTGAAACTAGCCTAAGATGCCTTGGCATCACAACACCAAACTTAATACTTGCTTGTCCCTAAGCAAGTCCTGAGTTATTTAAGAAGAAAGTATGAAACAGAAAGCAATTACATTGGCTATATTAGCAAGCATTTGAAGTTCCTCAGAAGGGTTTTATGCAGAAAGTTGCAGCATCACTTTTTCATACTTATCAGGTAAGATTATCACTTTTTCATTGCATCCATCAAACACTGCTATGGCCTCTTGTTATTTTTATGTCTTTGGCACTTTTCTCTTCTTTGTTTTTCTTTTCTTTTTCTTAGAGCTTCTTTTGCTCCTTGTTTGCTTAGTGTCATGTGTTGCACAAGCCTTTGGCATTTTCTTTTTCTTATCAGTGCACTACACATATCCACTTTAGGCATTTTAGTTCACATTTCTTCTTGAGACATTGGTGCCCAGCACCTCTTTGTGTGACTAAATGTTTTGTATTTAGGTTGCTCTTGATAATGGACTTTTGGTTGATAATCCCGGGTTAGTTAACCCAAGTTACCAAGTGTTGAAACACTCCTCAGAACCTATTCATCCAAGCATATCCTTAATACATAAACACCACAGGCATTTGTCTCAGAAGTTCAAACCATTGGTACCTAGCTTATTTTCTCAATTTTTTTGCTTTTTGGTTGCCCTTTTTCAGTGGCTTTTTCTTCTTCCTTTTCTTTCTTTTTCATGGCCAAAGACATTTATTCATCAAGATCCATAGACAGTTTTCAATTTCTACACAAAGAATGATAATTCTACACTCTAATTCTAGTGATCTGACTAAACAATCAAGCATGCATACCACCACTTAATTCTACTTGGTTTGTCACTAATTTAGCCAAGTTACTTTTGTTCAAACTTTTCTTTTATTTTTGGAAACAGAACAAGCATGGCAAGCACTCGTTTAAGAAGGTGAAGTTATATCTAAACATCTAGGCATTCACTTTATTCAAAGCAAACAACAGACACATATACTAAAAACTTCACATTCCAGAAAGATTCAACATTTACAGTTTAAACCAGAACACGCATGCTTTTGTTTGCCCTTTTTAAAGAATTATCAAGGAACAATACCACCTTGTGAAATTCCTTGTTTTCTCTTTGTTGTCAGGAAACAATTTGATTTCTCCTTCTTCTCCTAAATGTTGCTTCATGCTTTAAGATTCTTGTTTCCTTTCCTGCAAAGAGTGATGAAGTTGCTTGCTTCTCAAGCACTTGAGTGGTTAGCT
Source organism: Arachis hypogaea (assembly GCF_003086295.3). Classification (NCBI taxonomy): domain Eukaryota; kingdom Viridiplantae; phylum Streptophyta; class Magnoliopsida; order Fabales; family Fabaceae; genus Arachis; species Arachis hypogaea. The sequence continues at coordinate 106,335,559 of NC_092054.1, read as the reverse complement.
CAACTATGTGTGGGTAAGTATCGGAGTCTTAGGTTGGTGTGTGAACACCAAACTTAGTCTCCCACTTACTTCTCTGTTCTTTGAATCCTTGAGTTCTCTTGGAATGAAGTTGCTACTAAGGGTTTTAAGCATTTCTGTGACTGCTTAGAATGGTTGTTCCTTTCATATAATTCAAAGGTTGTTGTGTTCAGTTGATCTTTATGGTGGAACACCAAACTTAGAGTCACACATTCCCCTTTGAATTATTGATCCATGAATTCATTGTTTGGTGTGAAACACCAAACTTAATTCTTTGCAATGCACAGAAACTACTTCACCCTTTTTATTGAAACAAATAAAAGAAACAGCAACAAGGTATTACCTCAGGTTGGGTTGCCTCCCAACAAGCGCTTCTTTAACGTCATTAGCTTGACGGTCAGCTTCCTCAGTTGAGGTGATATTTAACTTTGTCCTTCTCCTCCACATCTCCCAAGTAATGTTTGAGTCTTTGACCGTTCACAATGAAGGTTCGTTGTGACTTTTCTTCCATGATTTCTACTTGTCCATATTTGGAGACCTTGGTGACAAGGAATGGTCCAGACCACCTTGATTTTAGCTTCCCTGGAAATAGCTTCAGCCTAGAATTGTAGAGCAATACTTTTTGTCCTTCTTCAAATTTCCTTGGGGCTATGTTGCTGTCATGCTTCTTCTTTGCTCTTTCTTTGTAAATTTTGGCATTCTCATAAGCTTCCACTCTGAATTCTTCCAACTCTTGAATTTGCAACATCCTTCTTTCTCCAGCAGCTTTGTTGTCCAAGTTCAAAAGTTTCAAGGCCCAGTATGCCTTGTGCTCCAACTCCAGTGGCAGATGGCAAGCTTTTCCATATACTAGTTGGTAAGGAGACATTCCAATTGGTGTTTTGAAAGCTGTCCTATATGCCCAAAGAGCATCATCTAGCTTAATCGACCAGTCCTTCCTTGAAGTTCCCACAGTCTTTTCCAGGATCCTTTTGAGTTCTCTGTTAGATATTTCGGCTTGCCCACTTGTCTGTGGATGGTATGGTGTGGCTACCCTGTGTTTGACTCCATATTTTAGAAGCAATGCCTCTAATGGTTTGTTGCAGAAGTGGCTTCCTCCATCACTGATGATTGCTCTTGGAACCCCAAAACGGCAAAAAATGTGTTTTCTGAGGAAGTTCATGACTACCTTATTATCATTGGTTGGAGTTGCTATTGCTTCAACCCATTTGGAGACATAGTCTACTGCCACAAGAATGTAATTATTTGAGTATGAGGAGGGAAATGGTCCCATGAAATCTATCCCCCATACATCAAACAATTCAAGTTCCAGAATGAATTGTTGTGGCATTTCATTTCTTCTTGGCAGGTTCCCCGCTTTCTGGCATTCATGGCAGTGCTTCACTAATTCTTTTGCATCTTTGAAGATAGTGGGCCAATAAAAACCACACTGCAACACCTTAGCTTCTGTTCTTTCTCCTGCAAAATGCCCTCCATAAGTGGAGCCATGGCAGTCCCATAAGACTTCCCTTCCTTCTTCCTCGGATATGCATCTTCTGAGTATGCCATCGGAACATTTTTTGAACAAGTATGGTTCGTCCCAGATGAAGTATTTGGCATCATTTACCAATTTCTTCCTTTGATGTTTGTTAAATTCCAACGGTAAACTCCCAGTGGCCTTGAAGTTTGCTATGTCTGCAAACCAGGGTGCTTTGTGAATTACCATGAGTTGTTCATCAGGAAAGCACTCATTTATATGTGTGCTTTGTGTGCTTCCTTCTTCACATGGTATCCTTGATAAATGGTCTGCCACCTTGTTCTCTACACCCTTCTTGTCTTTGATTTCAATGTCAAATTCCTGCAACAAAAGAACCCATCTAATAAGTCTTGGTTTAGATTCTTGTTTAGCAAGTAAATATTTTAAAGCTGAATGATCAGTGAAGACAATGACTTTAGATCCAATGAGATATGATCTAAATTTGTCAAATGCAAAGACTATTGCCAAGAGTTCTTTTTCAGTGGTTGTGTAATTCCTTTGGTTAGCATTCAAGACTTTACTGGCATAATAAATCACATGTACCAAATTGTCTTTCCTTTGTCCTAACACTGCCCCAATAGCAAGGTCTGATGCATCACACATCAGTTCAAAAGGTAAGTTCCAATCAGGTGGGGCAATGATAGGTGCAGAGGAAAGTTTTTACTTCAAAATTTCATAGGCTAGCATGCAATTTTTATCAAATACAAAGGGTGTATCAGAGACAAGCAAGTTACTCAAAGGTTTGGCTATTTTAGAAAAGTCTCTAATAAACCTTCTGTAAAAACCAGCGTGTCCCAAAAAACTCCTAACTGCCTTGACATTACTTGGTGGAGGTAGTTTTTCAATGATTTCCACCTTAGCTCTGTCCACCTCCATGCCTCTATTAGAGATTTTGTGGCCAAGGACTATTCCTTCTGTGACCATGAAATGACACTTTTCCCAGTTTAATACTAGGTTAGTCTCTTGGCACCTCTTAAGCACCAAGGCAAGGTGGTGTAGGCAGCTGGGAAAAGAATCCCCAAACACAGAAAAATCATCCATGAAGACCTCAATAAATTTTTCAATCATGTCCGAAAAGATGGACAGCATGCATCTTTGGAAAGTGGCCGGTGCATTGCACAATCCAAAGGGCATGCGTCTATAAGCAAAAACTCCATATGGACAAACAAATGATGTTTTCTCTTGATCACTAGGATCAACTACTATTTGGTTGTAGCCTGAATATCCATCCAAGAAGCAATAGTAAGCATGTCCGGCAAGCCTTTCAAGCATCTGATCCATGAATGGGAGTGGGAAATGATCCTTTCTGGTGGCTTCATTGAGCTTCCTGTAGTCTATGCACATCCTCCACCCAGTGACGGTTCTTGTGGGTATGAGTTCGTTCTTCTCATTTGGCACCACAGTTATGCCACCTTTCTTGGGAACTACATGGATGGGACTAACCCATGGGCTATCAGAAATGGGGTAGATTACCCCTGCCTGCCATAGCTTCCTGACTTCCTTTTGTACCACTTCTTTCATGACGGGATTCAATCTTCTCTGAGCTTGAATGGAGGGTCTAGCATCCTCTTCTAACAAGATTTTATGCATGCATATGGATGAACTTATCCCCTTCAAATCAGCTAGGGTCCATCCAATGGCATCTTGATGAGTTTGCAGCACCTTGATCAATTCTTCTTCCTGTTCTTGGCTAAGGGCAGAGCTAATGATAACAGGGTGACTCTCATCACTACCCAAGTATGCATACTTGAGATTAGGGGGCAATGCTTTGAGCTCAGGTTTTGGTGCTTCCTTTTCTTCTTTCACTCTCTCTGGCATGCTTAGCATGGTTGTGTCAGCACCCTTGATATCACTAACTTCAATATCCTTGGTAAACTCCTCCTCTGCCACTTCCTTTATTGTTTCCTCAAAAGTTTCTTGTACTGCAATGTCCACTACATCAATCCTCATGCATTCCCTTAGTGATTCTGATGGATAGCTCATTGCCTTGAATACATTAAACACCAATTTCTCATCATGTAGTCTAAGAGTGAGTTCACCCTTTTGTACATCTATGATGGCTCCAGCAGTAGCTAGGAAGGGTCTTCCCAGAATTATTGAAGCTTTGGCTTCTTCCTCCATATCTAACACCACAAAATCAGCAGGAAATATAAATTCTCCCACTTTCACCAACAAATCCTCAACTATCCCATGAGGGAATTTAAAAGTTCGATCTGCCAATTGGAGGGCCATTCTTGTTGGTTTGGCTTCCTCAATCTTCATTCTTCTCATCATTGTTAGCGACATCAAATTGATGCTGGCCCCTAAGTCACACAAGGCCTTCTCCACCATGACTTCTCCTATGATGCAGGGGATTTGGAAACTGCCTGGGTCCTTCAATTTCTGAGGCAATTTGTGCTGAATGATGGCACTGCATTCTTCAGTTAACAACACAGTTTTCTCATTTCTCCAGCTTCTCTTCTTGGTCATTAATTCTTTTAAGAATTTTGCATAGAGTGGCATTTGCTCTATTGCCTCAGCAAAGGGAATGTTGATTTGAAGCTTCTTGAAAATCTCCAAGAACCTGGAGAATTGGCCATCCTTTTCACTTTTCATCAAACGTTGAGGATAAGGTGCTTTAGGTGTGTAAGGCTTCAGGACCTCTTTTTCTTTTTCTTTTGTTGCAGACGGTGTAAAAGATTGTCCTTGTTCTTTGTCTTTCACATTTTCCTTTGCTTCATCCTCTGTGGTTTCCTTTGAGATCTCCTTTAGATTCTTTCCACTTCTGAGGGTTATGGCCTTACATTCTTCCCTTGCCATAGCCTTGGCAGCATGAGAACCGCTTGTCCCAGGGGCTTGCTTAGTCAAATACAAAATTTGATTTTCTAGCTTCTGGATGGCAGCTCCTTGGTTTTGCAAGTTAGAATTTACTTCTTCCTTAAAAGCTTTCAATTCGGTTATATCTTGACTCATGGTTGCAAGCATTCCTTCTATCCGGTTTAATTGATCTTGAAATTGTTGGTTTGGATTAGGTTGGGTAGGTTGATTATTTTGGCCATGATATGGTGGTTGGGAGTAAGTGTTTTGTGTGGCTTGGTATGATCTTTGGTTGGAGTTTTGGTATGTGGAATTGTTATGTTGGTTGTGGTTGTAAGGTTTTGTGGTTTTGTGGTTGGGTTTGTTGGTTTCCCCACCCAAAGTTTGGGTGGTTTCTCCAGCCTGGGTTGTAAGTGTTGGAATGTGGATCATATGATTGCCTTTGTTGGTTTCCCACATAGTTGGCCTCTTCCCAATCACCTCCTTCAATGCTTACTTCCTCTTGATCTTGTGTGTGTATTGCAGCCACTTGCTTTGTTTCTAATTGCCTGGTAAGCTCTGCTAGTTGCTTGGCAAACACTTTGTTTTGGGCTAGAATTGTATCAACATGGTTCAGCTCCATGACTCCCTTAGTGTTGTGCCTTTCTGATGCATAGTAGTACTCATTCTCAGCCACTGTCTCAATCACTTCAATGGCCTCTTCCACAGTCTTTTTCCTGTTCAATGAACCTCCTGATGAATGGTCTACAGCCTTCCTTGATTCATAAGAAAGTCCATCATAGAAAATATGCAATTGCACCCAATCATGGAACATGTCTGGTGGGCATTTCCTTGTCAAGTCCTTGAATCTCTCCCATGCCTCGTAGAGAGTTTCACCATCTTGTTGTCTAAAAGTCTGAACCTCAGATCGAAGTCTATTGACCTTTTGTGGGGGGTAGAAACGTGCCAGAAACTTGCTTTCCACCTCATCCCATGTTGTTAGACTCCCCCTTGGGAATGATTCCAGCCACTTAGCTGCTTTGTCCCTAAGTGAAAATGGGAACAAAAGCAGTTTATAGGCATCTTCCTGGACTCCATTGGACTTCACAGTGTCACAAATTCTCAGGAATTTTGTGAGATGTTGGTTTGGGTCTTCATTAGCACCTCCTCCAAAGAACAATGATTCTCCACAAGTGATATTAGCTGTGGTTTGAGCTCAAAATTGTTGGCCTGAATGGGTGGTTTCTGGATGCTGCTACCACAATTCCCAGAGGTTGGGTTTATGTATGAACTAAGAACCCTCCTCTCAGGAATGGCATTGTTTCCATCAGCTCTCTCATGGTTGTGAACTTCTCTATCCATGTTGAGATCTAGAGCTTCCTCAAAATTGTCCTCAGATTCTCCTTCAGATTTCTCTTCTCCCACTACTCTCTTCCCTCTTGCTTCCCTTCTCAGTCTATGAAGGGTCCTCTCTGGTTCGGTATATGGAGGAGTTGATGTCTCTCCTCTCCTACCTGTCATACAAGAACACAGCACAAGCACAATCAAGTGAAATACTCTTGGTTACTGGAAGAGTATGGTTAGAGCAATTGAGGAATTAATTCAAACAGTTAGTGAGTCAGTGAGTTAGTTGCTTGAATTTAAAGGCATAAAGAAAGAAAGCATGTAACAGGGTGCAGAAATTAAAATTCAACAAGTAACTTGTACTGAATTAATCTAAACAAAAAAAAATGCTCAATCTAGTTAACTTCCAATTTGAGAATTGTCAAACGAAAACCAATCCCCGGCAACGGCGCCATAAACTTGATGCACATAAACTAGTTATGCTACGATTTAGGAAATTGCACGATCGGCAAAATTCCTTCCGGCAAGTGCACCGGTTATCGTCAAGTAAAAACTCACAATAGAGTGAGGTCGAATCCCACAAGGATTGGTTGAGTGAGCAATTCGGATTAGAAGTGTGTTCTAGTTGAGCGGAATCAAGATTGAGATGAGTATTGCGGAATGTAAAATTGGCGGGAAAAGTAAATGACAAGAAAATTAAATGGCGGAATCTTAAATTTGCATGAATTAAAGAGCAGAATGTAAATTGCTGAAATTAAAAGGGAATGGGGGTGATTGCAAGAATTGAGTTGCAGAATGTAAAGAGAAGATGGAAATCAGAATTGGGGGATTCATTGGGTTATAGGAGATATTGAGATCTCCGAATCAAAACATGTTTATCTCTTCCTCAAGCAATGCGTTCATTGAATTTTGCTTGGCAATCTTATATGATTGGATCCCAATCCCTTGGCTCACCAATTCTCTCTAAAAATGAACAAATTCCCAATCCCTTGGTTTAAATGTTCATAAGAAGAGATGATGCTCGATCACTGATTATACCACACAGTTTCATGAACCACAATTTGGTAGGATTACATGTCACAATATCCATCCAAACCCCAATCCAATTCACTGTGAGAAAGCTTCTCTAGCATGAATCCTCCATTCCTTTCCCAAGGTTCCGAAGGATTCCAATTATGGATAGTTTCTTTCCCAAGACAACTACCCAATGGAATTAGATCGAGAAGCTTTCTAACAAAATTCAAGAGAAAAGATTGAAGAAGAAGATAAAACTATTATTGATTCATTGAATTACAATAGAGCTCCCTAACCCAATGAAAGGGGGTTTAGTGAGTCATAGCTCTGAATTCAATTACAAAGATATGAAAACTAGCTAAAAGTGAAGGTGTAAGTAAAAGGTCCCTTTCTAACTTAAATTCTATCCTATTTATACACTTTCTATATTGAGCTTCTGTTGTGTTTCTTGGGCTTTGAGGCCTCTCCATGCTTTCCTTTTGCCTTGGGTTTATGATCCATAATCTTGATGAGGCTGTTGATCCAAATTCTGTAACATTCATTGAGCCAACTTAGTGATAATCAAATAATGACACATGACTCAATAAATTGAGATTCCAAACTCATCAATCCTTCAGGCCCAATCCCATAAACCATGATATTCAATTGGGTTCATACCAGAATAAGTTTAAGTTAATGTTTGTGCTCAAATACTAACTTAAACCACAATATTTTTGGTCCAGAAACCTTTTCCAAGAGTGGCATTTAAGTTGCAGTTTAAGCTTAAACTGCAACTTAAACGCCAGACACTTCCAGTGAGGCCTTTTGTAGAAGCACGTTTAAGCTTCAGTTTAAGGTTAAACTGAAGTTTAAACGTGGAAATGGAAGAAGGCAGCCCTGGAGAGTCATGTAGTCGAACACGTTTAAGCTTCAGTTTAAGGTTAAACTGAAGCTTAAACGTGGATATAGGAAAGGCAGCCCTGGAGGTCGAACACGTTTAACCTCCAGTTTAAGGTTAAACTGGAGGTTAAACGTGGAAATGGAAGGAGGCATCCTGGAGGTCGAACACGTTTAACCTCCAGTTTAAGGTTAAACTGGAGGTTAAACGTGGAAGCTTAGAAGAGTAGCCCTGGAGGTGTCGAACACGTTTAAGCTCCAGTTTGAGGTCAAACTGGAGCTTAAACGTGGGAATGGAGAGAGCAACCCTGGAGGAGAGTTCTTGGTCGAACACGTTTAAGCTCCAGTTTGAGGTCAAACTGGAGCTTAAACGTGGAAATGGCTCCCTGGTGCTTTTCCCATTCTGGCGTTTAACCTCCAGTTTAAGGTTAAACTGGAGGTTAAACGTGGAACTCCTTCCTGAGAGGCAATATCATTCTGGCGTTTAACCTCCAGTTTGAGGTCAACTGGAGGTTAAACGTGGAATGCTTCTTTGGTGATACTTTTCATTCTGGCGTTTAACCTCCAGTTTAAGGTTAAACTGGAGGTTAAACTTCAATTCCAGCATTCCTTAGCCTTCATGATTCTGGCGTTTAAGCTCCAGTTTAGGCTTAAACTGGAACTTAAACTCCACATGTGATATTCAAGCTTCCTTTATTGATTTTGTTGCTTCCTTGCTTAGCCTCTTCTTCCCTGAAATCATCCAAACAATACATCAAAGTCTTGCAAAATTTCATGAGAAATCTTCCATTCATAGCATTCAAGTAATATAACTAAAACTCATGGAATTTGCATCAAATCATATTGTTGGATGGTTCATTGCTTTGTTCTTCATTTAACCATTTTGGTTACTTTAAGCTCAAGAAATGCATGAAACCACTAAAACTAACAGAAAAATGCTAGTGAAACTAGCCTAAGATGCCTTGGCATTAATAGACTAGAGTCGGTACTGCCAGCTTAAGAGCCCATACACATTTTCACAGAAACTTTTCAAAAGAAAATACATTTTCCAACTTAGAAAAATTCACTAAAATCAAATTTCACTTTTTTATTTTCAAATTAAAACTTATAAATTTTGAATCTATTCTGGGCACTAAAATTACTTTATTAAAATGGTTTTACGTGAAAATGCAGGTTCTCACAGCCCTCATGCAAGCTTGCATGATTTTTTTGCTCCTTGTTGACACTAGCCTCGTGTGTGCGTGTATGGTTCACTAATTCCATGCCGCCTTAGACAACGCTTTTATTTTGTAGCGTTATTAACGCCCTGCCTTGGTTATGGCTCTGGTGCTCTAGTGTGTTTCATCAATCTCATGAATTTCCACACCATTCTTCATCATCATTCTCCTAACAATCATTAAACAAAAGTGCATCAAAGTTTGATTTATAGCCTCATGAATAATTACAAAATAAGCTAGTGTACATAAGTGCACAATGAGAGTTCCTATAGTCATAAAATCACTTAGTGTGTCACATTGCCTCAATCTTAGCTTATATATTCATTAATGAACATAAATTTAACTAATGCTTAATGATTCTTTGTATGCAAACATAATTAATACTTAACGAAAAAATTACTTAACTATTAACCAAGATTCATGAAAAATAGTCATAAACTAACTAAACTAACTAGCTAAGATACATATGCATCAGGTTGCAGCTGTGTGTAGTGTTGTCATAGCTCGCAAAGAGGAGGAGGCGAGACAGGGAAAGAAAAGGAAGAAGGAGAAGGAGAAGAGAAGGGAGAGGGGTTTCTCGATGGTGGAGGTTCGGCATAGAACGAGCAGTGCACCGCGATGTCGCCGTAGAGCAGCGTGCGTGGAGAAGATATCCGGCTGTCGCCCGTGGAGAAGAGCACCGCTCCGACGCCCGTGGAGGAGAGCACCACGCCAATGCCCGTGGAGGAGAGCATTGCACAATCGCTGTACGTGGAGGAGAGCTGTGTGATTGAGAGCTGTTGTCGCTGTTAGGACCTTGATTGCAGCGAAGGGTGTGTCGCCGTTAGTGATGGGTTACTAAAGTGTTAGGGCTTACCCTATGTTTGGTTTGATAGAAAATGAGTGGAAAGAAAATAGATGGAAAGGAAATGAATGGAAAATGATATTTTTCTTTGTTTGGTTATCAAAAAAAATAGGAAGGAAAGAAAATTTTTGTGTGGGTCCACTAAAAAATTTTCTTTCAATCACAAGCAAGAAAACAAGAAAGAAAATGTTATATTTTTGTATTTCTAATACTATCCTTAGTTTTTTTTTTTAACCAAAATAGGAGACTCGAACCCGCAACCTCTTAATTGAGTACGGGGAGACTATGCCATTTGAGTTATAACTCATTGGCAATACTATCCTTAGTTATATTATTATTAATAATTAATAATATAAATTTAATTTTAATATATTATTGGAGTAAAGTATCGTTTTTGTCCCCAACGTTTGGGGTAAATCCTATTTGTGTCCCTAACGTTTAAATAATCCTAATTGTATCCCTAACTTTGTAAAAGTGATTTAATGTTATCCTACTATCAATTATACTAACAAATCAGATTATATTTTTCAATTTCTCACTTGGATATATTCATTCTCAATTAGGTCTCACTTGGATGTGTTCGATTTTAATATTATACCCATTATTTGTCTTTGGATTCAATTATGTCCCTAGAAAGTGAATTATGTAAATGTTGTAGGAATTAGTTTCAACATTTGATGAGCTATTTTTTCGAGTAGATCATCGATTCTATCTCAAAGATTTGTATTCTAACTTCAAGAAGAGATTTTTAAAACTCAAACTAAAGCGCTCATTATGTATAATTGACGGCAGGATAACATTGAATCACTTTTACAAACGTTAGGAATACAAATAGGATGATTTAAACGTTAGAGACACAAATAGGATTTACCCCAAATGTTGGGGACAAAAACGATACTTTACTCTATATTATTGTAATAAAAATTTATATTTAAACATTATATGTATTAGATAAATAATTTAAATCAAATATATAAAATTATAATATTTTATAATATTTAAAAAATATAATAAAACATGAATAAATAAAAATATTTATACTTTATTTTATGATAAGGTTATTGATGTAATTTATACTATTATGATTTTCTTTCTTCTCACTTTTTTTCCATCCAAACAAAAGAAAATTTTCTCTCTATTTTCTTTCCATCTATTTTCTATTAATCCAAACAATACACAAATAACTCAACTTTTTCTTCCATTTTCTCTCTTCTTATTTTCTTTCCTCTTATTTTCTTTCCTTCTATTTCTTTCCAACATCCAAACAAAGTGTTAGGGTAGTGAGTTGAAGCACATACATGATGCATTTGTTCATTTTTTTTTTTTAGTTATTTGATTGGAAAAAATAATTAGTGGCAACTTTTTTATAAATGTTATTCAATTTTTTTGACAACCCTTATAAAATATTCTATTTTTATTTAAAATGATATCCTAAATTTTTATATTGCAATATTTTATAAATGTTATTTTAGATATCAAAGACAACTATTTTTATGGGTGGCAAAAAATTTTGTTATCTTTGTCTTACTCAAAGACAACTTATCAAAAATGTTGTCTTTATCTATTTAAGATAACTTTTGTTAAATATTGCTTCAAATAAGAGTTATCTTTGACCAAAAATATTGTAGTGAAAAGTCAAATGCAATGCGTCATTAAAGCCAAGTTTTCGATAAAAAAATAAGCACAAAATTATTTTAATTTGTCTTTCATTATCGACATCTTTGATGTCGGTATGGCAATTTAAATTTTAAAAATAAAAAATAATTAACTTTTATTGTTGATTGTTTAACCATGGTAACGTATTTTCAATATAAATAATTAAGACTAATTATTACAAAAGACAAGGTTTTTAGTATGATAAAATAAATTTTAAAAATAAAAAAATTAAATTAATTTTAATTATTTAACTTTTGTCAGTCGTCGGTAAATTAGTTACCGTATCGTGGAACCGTCGTATATCCATTGTAGATTCCATCGCTGTCACGTTGCACTAAGGTTTACTAACGGTCCGGTCTTCATAAATATGGTTCTTGAGAAAAGCATAAATAAAATTCTGCATATTTATGTTAAAGCCCAGGCCATCCCGAATAAGCCGATGGGATGACCTTCGATAATCTTGTAGAATGTAGTAATGATTCTACGACATAAAAAATAAAAAAACAAAAAGAATTTAATTGAATTACAAGGTAAAGATGATGAATCTCATTTTTATTATTGATGTATAGTTTTATTTTATTTTATTTATAAGACTCGTTATACATTTTCACTATATTGTTATTATGGTGTGGGCACTAAACGATGAGTGGTATGAAACAATTAACACTTGGCCATGGTTTTACAAGAGTCATCGGCCCGTTTTCACGATAACTTTTATACACACCTGCTGATTGCACTGTTAAATACATATATTGAAAGGGTATATCTTTGTTAGGGTCATACTCATCAAAGAGGATACACTTGTTGCCCTAATATACCTTACCAGTTTGGCGTTCATATTTCGCCGTTAGAATAGTTGCCTATAATATAACCTGCACCAGGCTTTAGCCAGGTCTTCGTGGTGCTGAGGTGGATGTGCACAAACACTTATCCCTGTTGGGTGCTTTGATGTCCAAATTGTTGACAAAGAAGTAGTAAAAATCGGATAGTATTCACAGTTAACAGTGAACTAAAATAGCCAACAGCAAGAATAAGAAGCAGCATCAAGGAAGGTAATGAATGGGGAATAATTGACGTAGCACTAGACGTCATCTCTATACTATCTTAATTTTTATATGAAGTGGTGATGATGACATGTCTTTATATAGAGAAATAAGATTAGGCCAGATTTATGATTTACTTGATTAAAAAATTATATGTTCTTTTCTTTCTATTTATACAAAAGAAAAAGTATCAATCGACAACTAGTTAATATTTTCCTTTTTGTTTAAATTTTCTTTTTCTTTCTTAATCCTTTTTATCATTATTATTTATATTATTCTACAACGGATAGTATTTTAGTGATAAAAATACTGAGTGACACATTCTAACGTTAGTATGCATACCTCTCTATTTTTATTTATTTCAAAAATGTATATTCTTTATAATTGTATATGAGAATCAATATTTAATATATAATTAGACTAATTATCAATTAGTGTATAAACTCGTACAGAAAATATTTAATATTTTATTTATATCTGAAATATTTTTAACGAAATCTATTTTTTCACATATTTAATTTTAAATTAAACTCAATATATTTTTTTATTCATGGAATACTAAACAATAGTACAAAACAAAGAAATTCGCAAAAAATTGAATTAATAAAGAAAAAAAACATAGTATATAAAATAAATAATGTCTTTATTTCTATGAGAATATGTGCTACATATTTTTTTTTTGTCTCCAATATTGATCGTGAACATCTATAGGTGTATCTCAGCTCTTGGATCAAATAAAATTTATATATTATTATATAAAAATTTCTATCCAACTACAAAAGAAAAAAAATATGAAAAAAGACAATTAATAATAAAGAGACACCAACTGATTAAATAGTAGTTGATCATCTCAATTTATTAAAAACTTCTCATATACAAACACTAATCATGCAATTCTCAGAGACCCCTCATAATTATGAACCTTTATCCATTGCTTGCTCTTAACTCTTGAAAGTGCCACATATAACTGTCTGCGTGTAAAGTCGGTCTTGTAAGTATAGAACCCATGGTTTTCAACTTAGTCTTTGTGTAACATCTTACCACACAGAGCTTTATGCTTAAATTCGTAAATCAGAGGTGGTGAGGTATTACAACCTCTAATAGTAAAACTGCGTACAAAGGCCATATATGAAAAGAAGTTTAACTAGAGCCTTGAAAAAAAGTTGAACAAACAAAAGAAAACACGTCGCACACGACGAAACGATTAAGCGTAGAAGAACAAAAAACAGCATATGTAAGGATAATATACATCTGATATAGTGTCAAATATACAAATAGCAAGCTCCAGACTCGACCTGTGAAGTAAAAGCCGGCCAGAGTATATATTATACATACATATAACCCAACAATGTTTTTATCAAAATACAGAATATAAACCCTGTTTCTCCAAGTCAGCCTCTAGGAGGGGCAAAATACCAATATATTCATAGTGGAGAACCTATATACATATAATATACATATACAAAGTACAAACACAAAGTCCCAAAGTAGACCTTTGCTTCAGCAGACCTCCAATATGCTCAGCGAGATGCTCGCGTCTGCATCTGAAAACAACAATATATGTATGGAATGAGAATCGGGGATTTTCAAATATGGTAAAGTGGCCGTATAGGATAATAAATAATGTTCCTAGAAGCCAGAGGCATTCTAAAACTCTAAGAACCCATATTCATTTCATAAAGTTTTCCTCTATACTAGAATTAAGGTGACTATGTCTAATGTATCTAATATAATCTAACTCTTCATTTCCTTTCTCAGCAATCCTCCAAACTCTAGGTGGAACAGCGCTTGGGGCGTTCTCTACTCGCCAAAGGGATCTCTCAGAAACAAATGCAAACCCAAACACATAGGCACGCCAAAACAAATACAAACCCAACAAAACATACAAATTGCATATGATGCATGCATGTCCTATGGCTGATGAGTCTCATCTGTCGTTTAATAATTTGATATCTATTTCAGAATAAATCATTATAATTATATGCATTTGATTTCTTGAAATTAAAAATATACGTTTTTTTTAATTAATAGTTTCCTTATTTATATATACCTTTATATTAATTATTAATTAATAGTTTCCTTATTTCAAATATATATATATTTTAAAAAAATCTAATATTTTTTTTATTTATGTATACATATATATTAATCTTACATAAATAGTATTTAAGTCATTTAGGTTAATTATTTTCTGATTATGATTATTTTCTTTTGACCTACAATTATTAATGATTCTTTTATTCTATTAATATCAACATACCTATAATCATTTTCATAAATCATAGTAGTTTTCTATTAATATACATATATTAATGTGCGGAATAATAGTTTTTTTATTCTCAAAATGATATTTATTTATTCAAAAATTCCTAAATATTTCATATTAGCAGATTAAAATAATTTTCACATAATTCTAACTATTTTATTTTTTCTTAGTTATACAGAGAGCAAAATAAAATGAAATAAATTTAAAAGTAAAAAAAGGAAATTTTATATTAAAATTTCAAATTAAAAAAATATTTTCAAAATAATAGTCATAATATATAAATTGAGACAACAATTTAAAATTTCTCTAAAACTAATTTAATCAAAAGCTTAATATTAGAACTAAATTATTTAATAATGTTTAAGCTACTCTAGTCTTAGATTGATGCGTGAGCATCTTTACCCTTTTTCTAGTCATTTTTATATTATTTTTTATTATAATTTTAATTACTTTTTTTTTATTTTAGTGCAAAACTTCACCTTTGGATGCTACTTTTAGTTTCTGTTGTTTTTTAGTTTTAGGTGAAATTCGGAGCATTGGAGAAGCCTGAAAAAAGAAAATTGAGCTCCCCCGGGCCTGAACGCCAAAACCTGGCGTTCACGCCAGTAGGGGCAAGAAACAGAACGCGCTCTCCCTCTCTAGCTTCACGCCCAATCCTAGCGCTGAAACGCTCTGCAACCGAGTACACACTAATGGGCCTCCAAGTGGATTAGCAGCTCTTTGCTCATCTTATCTTATCTTTTAATTTTATTTTAAAATAATATCTTTTAGGTAGCATTTATATTAGCGTTATATTTTAGAGACGATCAATAGGTTAGATGTCTCCTTTTCTTTCAAACTTTTTCAGAAACCTATTTTTTTTGTAAAGTATGAGCAACTAAACCTCCTGTTAAGGTTAGGAACTCTATTTATTTCTATGGATAGAACTATTATACTTCTATTTATCTATTGTTTGATTCTATTCTAAGGTGTTATTTTTGTTCTTAATCTTATGAATCTGGGTGGAACAAGAGTATGACCCTTATTCTACATGAGCACTTGTGATTCTCGAGAAAGTTATCTCGCTTGAGCTATAGCTTGAAAACACTCCTCCAAAATTGCTAATTACATGAACTAGCTTAGTTGGGATATGTGACATACAATCCTATAAAACTTTGGGTAATTAGGGTTTTTGTGGCGCTAAAGTGATTTTCAGAACTTAACCCTCTGATCTAAATTGATTGACCACGAGAGTGGCATTTGATGAGGATTATAAGAGATTAAATCACTGAGAGATTATGGTTTAATCACTTATGGTTTGTCATAGAATGTATCATTCATTGTTAAAATAGTTGGTAAGACGTTTTGATCCGGAAAAGTAAATATCTTTGAGACTTTAACTGTTTTCTCATAATTGTTTTACACCAAACCTATTTATTTGCTTTATTTACTTGCTTTTACTACTTATGCATTTTTACACCTACAAACAACCTTTACTATTTGCCTGACTAAGTCCAACAGGATAGCTATTGCTTGCTCAATCTGACAATCCTTGTGGAATTGACCCTCACTCACCTGAAGTATTACTTGGATGACTGATGATGGCCGATTGTACGGGTTTGGATTTTGACAATAAAAGTAGAATTTGTCCGTTGCAAGTATAGTCCAAACCCAACAATCGAGAATCAATCAAATAATAAAGTCAATACAAAATAACCGAGAGTATGTAGCTCTCGGGTCGTTCTTCCCTAGGAGTTGCAATGAAGTGTATAATTATTGGCTATGGGAGAAAGAGCATGGGGATTGGGAATGAAAGCAAGAGATCAAGAGACGTAAATAGCAGAGAGCAATTAAACATGCAAGGAATGTAAATGGCAACTCTTGGCAAGAATTGGGGAATTTAGGATTCCTATCCTAGTTATGGACCACAAACATGGCAATTGTGTGGGATCAATCCAAATTAGTCAATCCTCCTTGAGAATTAGTCAAAAGGGCATAATTGATCTCAATCCATAAGTCCTAGTCAACTCACTAATACTTAGTGAAAGACTAGCGTCAATGAAAAACCAAACCAATTAGCCATTCCCACACTATGCGGAATGGACATTCACAACTCAATTCCACCAAACACCCAATTTCTCAACCAAGAGTGTGAAAACTAAACATGCAAGAAATTAAATATCAAAGAAATAAAAGTCAAAAGCAATTAAATGCAAGGAAAGAAAACTTAAAATGTAAGAAAATCTTGGCAAGTAATTGAGAGCTAAGGCTACCTATTCTAGACATTGACCACAAACACATGATGATTATGAAGAGTTAATCCTACTTAGTCAACCTTACATCAAAGATAAGTCAATAGGTATAGTTAACTCAATCCCTAAGTCCTATGTCAATACTAAGGGGTCACATAGAGTTTAGGGAAACCAAATTAACTAACTACTGTGATATATCAAACAAGAATGGACATCAATGACTCAAGGAACACCAAAGTCATCAATTTCAGCCAAGATTGAATAAAAAACTAAGTGAAAACTAAGCCAAGTATTTTATCAAATACTTGGTGTGCATGAGAATAAAATAATATTAAATTGTAATAAAATAAATTCTAAAACTACAAAGCAAGAAAGTGACAATGACAACTAAAGAAAGCAATAAATGACATGGAAACATAAATTTGCATTAATTGGAATTAAAATAACAAAAGTGTTCATAACATGAAAATGGACATAGAAGAGAAAATAACAAAAGATGAAGAAGATAAAGACAAGAGAGCATAGAAATATAAATGAAACTACACTAGAGCAAGAATTAAAGTGCTGAAATTAAAAGGAAACTAAGCTAAAAACCCTGATTCTAGAGAGAGGGGGGAGCTTCTCTCTCTAGAAACTAAGAGAAAACATAACAAAAACTAAACTAATTTCCCCCCTTCATTCAGCTTTCCTTTGGCCTGATATAGCTCCAGAAATGAGTTGGACTGGGTTCTGGAGGCCCAAAAATTGCTCCCAGTGATTTGCAATTAATGAGCTGACGTAACCCGGCCACGCGTACGCGTGGTCACTGGTGCACGAAATTGTGATCATCAACAATGGTGCCAAAGACTTGGACTCTCAAACGTGAATCACACTTTGTCACAATTCCGTACAACTAAGCAGCAAGTGCACTGGGTCGTCCAAGTAATACCTTACGTGAGTAAGGGTCGATCCCACGGAGACTGTCGGCTTGAAGCAAACTATGGTCATCTTGTAAATCTCAGTCAGGCAGATTCAAATGGTTATGGAGGATTGATAATTAAAGATAAATAAAACATAAAATAAAGATAGAGATAGAGAACTTATGTAATTCATTGGTAGGAATTTCAGATAAGCG